>NC_048219.1:636650-649795 GCF_002007445.2 Ailuropoda melanoleuca | reverse complement strand
GCTCCCTCCGGGCTCGCGGGAGGGGGCGCCCCCGGCCTCCCGGCCCGGCCCTTCTCCCCGCCTGCGAGGCTCGGGCCGGCCTTCGCGGCGATCCGACGGCGCAGCGGAGCTGCGGGGCCGCCCCGGCCCGCGCCCCGGGCATCGGGCAGAGAGCCCGGCGCCCCGGGCGGTTCTAAAGCGCCCTCCGCCGGCTTTCTCCGCTCTCCGAACTCCCCTCCGCCTAACTTTTCTCGACACTGGCCAGGCCTCGGGGTGACAAAGATGGAGGTCTTCCCTTTTGTGGGGACCGGGCGCCACGGGCTTGCTCCGAGGCTGTGGCGCTCCAGTCCACCGAGTCCCGGCACCAGGCGACCGTACCGGCTCCGCAGGCCCGCGGTGCGCGCAATCTATGCGCTCTGGGGCATGACCCGGGTCAGGTCCGGCTCTTGGGACCCCAGTGTGCCTCGCCCTCCGCCCAGCCTCCTCTCAGCTCAGGCACGGGTCTCGGCATCCGGAGACGGGTGTGAGAGCCCCGGAAGGACTCTACAGGACGGGCGCGCCGGCCCACGGACTCACTTCTCTGGCTCCCGGGAAGGGCAGAAGGCAGGCCCGGCGCCCCGCGTCGCCTCGGCGGTCCCGCTGAGCAGTCCGCACTGGGGTGGGTGGCGGCTGCGCCCTCTCTGTTCTGCGTGCTCTCGGTGGAATGAGGAAACAGCTTTGCTCCTGGAAAGTAGTAGACACAATCGGGGGACTTGTAGATTTTGCTTTCTATCAGAGTTGTGCGTGTCCGTGTGTTTTACCCCGGACGGATCCGTGTGCCTGGTGGCTGAGCAACCTTGGGGGGCTCCTAGTGGCCTGCTGCTAACTCCAAAGTGTGTTCCCACGGCTCCAAACCCAGACGCGTCCCCGTGCCTCCTAGCTCCTGTTCATGCTGTTCCCTCTGCCTGGAGTTCCCTTCTCCTTTCCTCTCCTGGTAAAGGCGTTCTTTAAGCACCAGATTGGAAAGACTTCCCAAGACCCTCGGGTACCATAAACCTCTCTCTTCCTGGATGGGATCCTGGAGCATGAACACAGACCTCTGGCAATGCCAATTTCCCTCTAAGCTGCTTATGCACCTCTCTTTCCTCCATTAGACCGACGGCTCCTTGAGGGCAGTGATAGCCTGTCTATTTCAGTGTCCCCAGGGCCTAAGGACGTGTAGGATGCATTTGGCTGAAGGGAAGTAATTATTAGGCGCCATAGATAAGTGTTCCCAGGAGAATGACAAGAATAACAATCGTCCAATATATGTTATCTCACTTAGGACATGTATTTGTGTGTATAATAACAATCCGAATAGCTCACACCTACTGAGCACCTCAGTGGGTGCTGTTCCCATTCCAGGCACTTGCCACCCGCACAATAATTCTGTAAGATAAACTGTACTGTTATCCCCATTGTATAACGGAAGGAAGCAAAACCTACAGAGAGGTTAAGGAACTGGCCTAAAGGCACACACAGCAGATGAGGCCAGCTACTGTCTGTTGGATGACCGAGTCCCGCAAAGCCTAGGCACCAGGCAATCTCTACCGCTGTGCTGACCATTCTCCGTGCAGACTCTGGGCAGCGTGGGTGGTGGACGTCTGCATTCGGAAAGAACCACTCCAGCACTATCAGAAGCTAACTGTGTAGCCTCATGAGCTTGTCAGATCATAGACAAGCCGGGGCTAGTAGCCCTTGATAGTTGGGCCATGACTCTCTCCAACACAGGGAGGTTCTAGAACAATCCCAACCCACCTAATCAAGGACATGGGGCTTGGTGTTGAGTCACCCCTTTCTGGGGAAGACTGGTCATCACAGAAGGACTACAATGCGGGCGGAGGGTCTGGAAGTGACTTGTCGATAACACCCACAGCTCCCATCATGTGGCCGGTATCATGCCGAACACTGGGCCCGCTTTATTGTATCGAATCCTCACCGCAGTCTCCACATCATCCCTATTTTAGAGGTGAGAAAAATCAAGTGACCTGCCCAAGATCACAAAACTAGTGACTGACAGTCAAACTTGAACCCAGACCCGACAAGTCCGAAGCCTGTGCTCCTTTGCCCGCCACACCCTCTTGGCTGCCTCAGGGCCTCTCCCCATCAGGCTGTCGGGAGGATGCTACCCCACTGGGAGCCAGGGTGCCGGGGCCCCTGCAGGAAAGGCAGGACCTGTCACGCTGGAGTCCCCAAGCTCACGGAGATGCACCTGGTTGGCAGCCGCGCACCAGTCGCCCCGACAGGCCTGGCTGGCACAGGGCACGGGCCTGAAGCCAGAGCCTGCTGGCCCCGGGCCAGCCTCTTGGGGCCGAGTAATGTGGGGCCCAGAGCTGGGGTAGAGGGCTGAAAGCCTCTCTCCCCAGCTCATTAGCAAACATCTGGGCTCAAGAAAATGACCGACCTGGAATGTGGCTGGGCTGTGGGGAGCTGCTCCCTCCCTGAGCCGCGGGAATGTGAGCTCCCTCCCGCAGGGCACAGGCTCGGGCCAGCTGTTTCCTCTAATCCCGTCAGCCCAGCCCGGCCTCGACAGGGGTGCAAACCTCTGCACTCCCCTGGAGAGTGAAAACAAGCAAAAGGCCTTCCTTCCCAGTCCGGCCCACTCAATCAGACGGTTGGTACTGGGGCCCCCAGGGAGCAGCACTGTCCCTCCCTCTTCAATGAGATAAAGACCAAGCATTTCCACACATCCACGTTTGCACTAGGGCTCATCACAGAAGGTTCTAGAGTCTTCCTGCTTGGGTCAGGATCCTTGCTCCATCACCCGCTGACTCTGAGATTCCGTGCAAGCTGTTTCCTGCCTGGGCCTCGGTTTCGTTCTCTGCAAGGTGCGGCTGGTCATGGTACTCCACAGGGTTGTTGGTCAGGACGCATTCATTTATTCAGTAGATACCGATCGTGCCTACTATGCATGCTAGACAGGCACAGAGTGTCAAGGACGCAACAGCAGCCTAGACCGATAAGGTCCCAGCCCTTGACATGTGTGTGTTCCAGAACGGGGAGCAGAGTCCGAGCAAACAGATGAACGGGTTTCTCACCATCAAGTGGTCTGAAGGAGCAAAGTAAGCCAGAGGGAGGGATGAGAATGAGAGGAGCCGCAGAAGACGGCTCAGACTCAGAGGGGACGTCGAAGGTAAGGCTGTGGTGAGGAGCCAGGACTCAAGGAGATAAATGGATGCAAAGTGCTTGGCACGGTTTCTGGAAAAGAGCGCGCTCTCCAGAAATTGAAAGCTATCTTAGGAAGGTTCGTATATAGTAGAGGAGAGGCGGGGGTCCGCGTCCCTGGACCACATCTCAGCTTGAGCACAAAGCTTCCTCCCCTCTGACTCAACTAATACACTTCCTGAGCCTCAGTTTCTTCATCTGTGAAATAGGATTTCCAACCGTGCCCAACGGCAGGCTTACCGAGAGCCGTGCACACGAGGCGCAGAGCCTGGCACACGCTCCCCTCTCAGGAAGCGGGAGCTGCTCGGGTGTTCTTCTCTCCGTAGAGGAAAAGGATTTGCCTAAGTTTGAGCGGAGTCCGATATTCTGACTCTGAGCCCGCCCCCTGGGCTGTGTCCACTTGCCTCTTCCTCGCCCTGTCTCTGGAGGCTCAGGAGGGCTCTGGGCCCCACCTGGGTTCAGAGAAAGTGGGAGGAGAAGGTGGCGATGCACGACACTGTCCAGTGCGGAGGTGTGGCCTTGGGTGGCCTGGAGAACATGGATGAGGCCCCGGGGGACAAATCTGAAATACCCTTTGTAGGCAGGGGTGGGAGGCCCAGAATCAAAAAGAGGGATCAAGGGCTAAGGCTGGGGGAGAGGAGGGGAGAGAAGAGAGTGAGAGATGAGAACTGAATTCTGGGAACGTTGGAGTAGAAATTTCAGCCCACATCCATCTGACCCCTATGGTTGTCCCCTTTCCACGCGGGAGGGCCGGCCTGGCATGGTGGTCGTGCTGTTCACTCAGCTTGAACAGTGAGCACCCTGATGTTGCCAGCGGTGGGGTGCCAGGGGCTGTCCCTGACCATCCCCTTGCCCCTCCTTTGTCTGCTTCCTCCCTCCCTTCACCCCCTTCCCCAAACCACTACCCCCCTGTGGCAGCACGAGAGCTGGGCTGTCCGGAAAGGGGCGTGCGAGTCAGCCTGCTGCTCGCACTAAGCACTGAACAAGGTTGCCCGGGGGGGGGGGGCACACTAGACGCATCAACTCCTTGACAGTGTCACCTGTCCATTGTTCTCTTACAGTGTTTCTTCCGTTGCTCAGCACCCAGGGTCACACATATCCGCAGAGAACAGAGCTCTTCTCCCTCCTCAAGCGTTGATGCATATTTCATATCCTACACAACAGATTTTGTTTCTTAAGGTTTTTGTGCTCCAGATAAATTCCTTGAAAAATCCCCTTTTGGGGCGCCTGGGTGGCTCAGTCGGTGAAGTGTCTGCCTTTGGCTCAGCTCATGATCCCAGGGTCCTGGGATGGAGCCCCACGTCGGGCTCCCTGCTCGGTGGGGAGCCTACTTCTCCCTCTCCCTCGATTGTGCTCTCTCTGTCTCTCTCTCAAGTAAATTAATTTTTTTAAAAAAGGAAAAATCCCCTTTTTAGGAACATGGGGATTGGGGGAGAAAAAGACACAAAAAACTATCATCTGGGTGAGTGTCTGCCCAGCCCCTCTACCAAGGCGAAGGCCTCCAACCAAATCTACAAATAAATAGGGTTCTCTGGCAGTGAGCGGTTCTCCCGGAACCTGCCCTCCTGGCCAGAGCGGTGGGACCGCAGTGGACAGCTGACCCAGGCTGCGCCAATCAAATGCTCTCTGAGGAATCTGAACTGTAAGGCCCAGGGGCCGTGCTGGGCAGTTGAATCCCAGTCGGAGGGGATTCTAGAGAACTCTGGGCTCCTGAAGAGGCCGACAAGGGCTTGGTTCTTGTACATCCTTGACAGTCACCTGTCCTTGGAATCTCTGAGTTTCTCAAGTGTCTTACCATCTTAAGCTAATTTGCAGAAGTTTACCATTTACCTCCCCCCAAAGTCTGATTGAAACAATGCCTTTCTGCGACCCCTTCCTAAATGTCCAGCACGGTGGCAGGCACTAGGGACAGAATAAGGGGGAAAGGGAAGGGAAAAGGGCAGACACATAGGCAATGAGAAGAAGCAAAGTCCCAGGGAGCTGACGAGCCAAGGAGAGGGTCGCTGGAGGAGACAGGACTTGAACAGGGCCTTGAGATACAAGCAAGACTTGAGCAAGTCAGGACAGCTGTCCATACTAAGAAAGAAAAAGTGATGGGGCGCCTGGGTGGCTCAGTCGTTAAGCGTCTGCCTTCAGTTCAGGGCGTGATCCCAGGGTCCTGGGATCGAGCCCCGCATCAGGCTCTCTGCTCTGCTGGAGCCTGCTTCTTCCACTCCCACTCCCCCTGCTCGTGTTCCTTCTCTTGCTGGATGTCTCTCTATCTGTCAAATAAATAAATAAAATCTTTAAAAAAAGAAAGAAAGAAAAAGCGAGGGGAAGGGGTTTATATTCGACCAACACGTGGCCCGCGGGCCTCCCCAGCGCTCCAGCAGACAACGGTAACATGACGCGCCTGGAGGGGCAAGACATGGCCCCAGAATCCTCCTTAACACAGCCGCTCTGGACAGGCACCACCTAATGGATACACTGTGCTTGTGAGATGAACCTTGGTTCAATGAACGTATCACCCCTTCGGAAAATGTGTCTCAGGAATAAATAACCAGTTTGACTGAAACAGAGTCCATAGACTACTATTCACTTAGTCAGCAAACATTTATTGAGTACCCACCGTGTGCCAGCTCTGTTCCGGTGCTCAGGATACAACAGTAAAGCAAACAAATTCCAACCCCTGCCCTAAAGGGAGCTTACATTCTAGTGAGCGGACACAGACAGTCAATGTAGGTAAAAATACAGACCGTGGCGAGATTGTGGGGAATGCCGGAGAGAAAAATCATGCAGAGAGGGGGGTTAGAGTGGATGTAGGGTTAGAAAGACCAGAGTGGTCAAGGAAGGTCTCACTGAGCAGGAGACACTGAGTAGAGACTGGAAGGAGACGAGGGTGTGAGCGTTGGGGATACCTGGGCGAGGAGAGGCCAGAGGTCACAAGCTGAGGACAGCCAGTCTAAAGGCCCGAAGGTGGGAAAGTGCCAGTGTGTTCGGCCACAGCGAGGACAGGAGGACTGGAGCAGGGGAGCCAGGGAGAGGGTGGGAAGAGTCAAGGGCAGACAGGTACGGGGAGGGCCAGAACTTGCAAGGTCTTTGGAGTCCACTGGATTGACTTTGGCTTTTTCTCCAAAATGGGACAAAAGGCCACGGGAAGATTTTGAGCAGATGACTGCCATACGCAATTTATGTTTTAACACTGGCTGCTGTGTGGGGCATAAAGGGGGGAAATAATGATGTAATCCAACATTACTACAGATCAAGGCACCATGGTAAAAGGGTTCTGTTATAGAAATGAAGTCGTATGTGGCTGAATTTATTCTCATAATAACCTTTTGAAGGAATCATCATCGTTCCCATTTACAGATGAGGAAAGCAAGGCATGGCCAGAGTAAGTAACTTCCAGGGCTTGAACTCACAGCCCTGAGGTCAAGAGTGGCACCCTCTTCCCACTGAGCCACCCCAGCACCTCCTCGGGGTTGTAATTGTGAACCCCATGTTGGGTGTAGAGATTACTCAAAAATTAAATTAAAAAAAAAAAACCACTAAAAAAGCTGGAGGGGGGAGACGGTGAGGCTGGAGGCTGAGAAGCCACGGGAAGTGTGAGAGAGATTCTGGTGAGGTAAAAGAAATCCCCAAGACTCCCCTGCCTTGACTGAACAAGGCTTCACAGATCACAGCTTTGGGCCAAAAAAGCAGCTTTATGGCTGGTTTCTAGGGCCCAGGGAGAGGAGTCAAGAAACCTGGAGGGATGTGACTACCGCCTGCCATGTTCTAAGTTCACCTTCTATGGCTCTATCTCCTGGTCCTTAAGAAGGGTATCTAAACGGATCAAGGAAGGATCTGTAATTATACCCCTCAGGCAGGAGGACTTTTCCTGGTAGAGTAAGTGGAACTTTGAATTTTATGCATAAAGTCCTCCATAGAGAGAAAAGGAAGTGAAGTCTGCAACCGGGGTGGGCCTTTTCTTTCTTTCTGTGGTGTAAGAGTCTGTCGTGTGATGTCACAATTGATAGACCTCCATTTTAAGTGGGAAAATGATTCATTTGCTCATAATTTGTTACATGTTGATGATATCATAAAATAATATTCAGCTGACCGTTCCACTTTTCTCCAAAATAACAGGGTGAGCGACCTCACATTTTGTACAGCGTGGCAGGAAGGGATCATTACAACCGTCTTACAATGAGCCCCAGAGAGATCGAGTGACTTTCTCATGATGACACAGTGACCCAGGGAAACAGCTCAGAAGAGAACAGAGGACGCCCTATAGTAAGAATTTGGGGAAAGCCTTTCTTCCCATTCAAAGCCACTGACCCATACAAATGCTCAGTCAGGGCCACCCACTTAAAAAGCAAGTTAATTTAGGGGTTTTGAAAATACACGAAATATTAAACTCAACTACCTAACTGAAAGCTAGTAAGGATGAAACTGCTTCATAAACACGACAGGAAAAACGCGTCCTGGGCCTTGACGGCACCCAGGGGTGTAGACAGCGGAAGAGGTAGGAGGAGGGAAAGAGGAAGTGGAAGGCAGGCCGAGAGGCCAGGGGGCACTCATGCTCCAACTCCCTCCCAAGGAACTGCAGCGTATGTCCACTCATCTTTACACCTGCACACAGGAGCCAAGTGATCTCACCGATAATACTGCTCTCTAGAAATTAAATCCCCAAGCCAGGTTTCTCACTGTTACATACAGGAGTTACAAACCGGGATGGGCTAAAGCCAGACAAAACCCTAGGTTTTGGGCTTCGGTTATCAGTACAAACTCAAGGTTACAGACATGCACGCGCGTGTACACACACACACACACACACACCCACACACACACACCTGTTTGCTAGTTCTGCTGAGCAATGCCGTGGACAGCAATGCACGCACCTGCGAATCTTGGTTTTGGACTACCACTCTCCTCTAAAAGGAACGAGGGCTCCCCGGAGAAATGGCGGGATTCTAAGGCTGGGATAAAGAAAACACTGGAAGGGTCTGGACTATCTTGTCCTTAAAGAATGGAATGGGTGCATCTTAAGGAAACTAGGTGTCAGCTGGGAAGAGCTCCTAACAGGCATATCTGGACAATCTGAATAATAAATATTGACAATCATGGATTATAATTGATTTCATGAAATGAGAATCCCTGAGTCCATAATGACAGAAATAAAGGAACAAATATATTGGGAGAAGGGCAAAGTTCTTCCTCATAGTGACGCCAAGTCAAAAGGAATAATGAATTCTGAAAATCACCACCGGATGCTAAAACTCACCATGGCTTGATAAGGAACAGGATTATTCACAGTCTCAGAAGCATCTTCCCACAATTTATTAATTACAAAGAAAAATTAGCAATGTACACTGGAGAAACCAGGCAAGCAGCACTCACACCAGGTCACCAAAGTTCACACCACTACTGCTGAGACACATGGACGTCCTGGGCACTGAAAAAAGACTCATCTCTCCCCAAACTGCAAAACCTGAATCTAACCGTGAGTAAACATACCAGACAATCCTAAACTGAGAAACCCTCTACAGAATCACTGGCTTATATGCTTCACAAATGTCAAGAGCAAGAGGAAAGGCCAATGCACGGTTCTGGATTAAAAGGAGAGACTTGACAACTAACGACCGTGCATGAGCCTGGACTGGGCAAAGAGCAGGGCGGCGTACTGTACCAACAATTGACAAAACTGGAATATGTACCCTAACTTACTGTTTTTATTTTAAGACTGCATTTATTTCTGGGGTGCCTGGGTGGCTCAGCCGTTAAACGTCTGCCTTTGGCTCAGGTCATGGTCCCAGGGTCCTGGGATCCAGCCCCGCGTTGGGCTTCCTGCTCAGCGGGAAGCCTGCTTCTCCCTCTCCCACTCCCCCTGTGTGTTCCCTCTCTTGCTGTGTCTCTCTCTAATAAATAAAATCTTTTAAAAAAAAAAAAGATTGCATTTATTTATTTGAGAGAGAGAGCACATGCATGCATGGGAGCAGGGGGAGGGGCAGAGGGAGAGGGAGAGAATCTCAAGCAGACCCCATGCTCAGCACGGAGCCTCACACAGCGCTCTCACAACTCTGAGATCACCACCTGAGCTGAAATCAAGAGTTGGATGTTTAACCGACTGAGCCACCCAAGCACCCCCTATTGTTTTTAAAGATTCTATTTTTAAATCATCTCTACACCCAATGTGGGGCTCAAACTCACGACTCTTGAGATCGAGTCACATGCTCTACTGACGAAACCAGCCAGGCACCCGTTAATTCCCTGAGTTAGGTAATTGTACTGTGTTTATCTAAGAATGTCCTTATTCTTAGAAAACACACACTGAAATATTTGTGTCAGTGGACATGACGTCTCCATCTTACTCTCGTACGGCTCAAAAATACCATAAACACACAGAGAGATACAAAGAGTGGTACAGCAGACAAGGTAAAGTGTGAATAATTGGTAAGCATGGGTAAGGGTGCGAAGGAGCCCCTTATTTTCACAACTTTTCTGTAAATGTAAAATTATATCAAATCAAGTTACAAAAATATTTAGCCTCTGAAAAGTAAAATATAAAGGTAAACATTATAAAAGGGTTTTCATTTTTGAACTAGGGGATGGGTGCATTTTACTATTTGTAAATTATGTCTTAAAAAAAAAAAACCTAATTGAAAAGCGTACAGTTTTTAAGATCCAGAGGTCAATAAAGTGTCATGATGCTTTATTTATCACATGTGTAAAGGATTTAGCAAAACACGCCAGTTAACACTGACCTGAAGCTCTGATGGACAATTATGTTTCTGATTAATAAACATAGGAAATGTTTTTTAAATAAATACAGCTGATCTGAAATTGAATCATCTTGTTCTTATGAGTTTTTTTTTTTTTTAAGATTTCATCTTTATTTTTTTGACACAGAGAGAGAGACAAGCAGGGGGCATAGGTGGAGGGAGGGGGAGAAGCAGGCTCCCTGAGCAGCCCGACGTGGGGCTCAATCCCAGAACCCCGGGATCACGACCCGAGCCAAAGACAGACGCCCACCGACTGAACCACCCAGGTGCCCCAGTTTGTATCAGTTTAAACTCAATGAAACTGATCAATTTCAACAAGTTCAAGGGCATCAAATCAGACGTAAAGTGGGTCAAGCTCCTTTGAATGACCCTTCCCAGTTTCAACAGTTTTCAACTGAGTAGTTAAGAGCTTGGGTTCTGGAATCAGATAAAAACCCTGCCTGTATCACTTCTTAGCTGTTTGTCCTTGGGCACGTTAATTTATCCTTTCCCAATCTGTTTCCTCATCTAGAAAAGAGGATAAGAGTACTTCTCTCATAGAGAGTTACAAAAATCAAGCATCACGACATACATAAACCCTGAGAACAGTAACCGGCAACAAGCATGTGTGCCATAAATCCTATTTATTATATATTCACTCGAAGTGATCAAATTAAGTTCTGCCTGACTCAGACTGGTTGGACCAGGAAGAGGGAAAGATGACGTGGCTGGCAGTTGATAATGAGCTCCTTTTGCTCGTCCCAGCTTCTTCCCTATTAAAGACTCTTCTGCCCACTCGCGAATTCCTCCAAGAATTCTTGACATCGCCTTCCCCCACTTACACCTCCTGGCTCCGAGCTCCGAAGTGAGGATCGCACAGTTGAAGCCAATGAGCCTGAATACAAACGTTCACTCGCGGTGCTGTTTCCCACCATGCCCGAAGCTCCGCGAGGAGGTCTCACGTTCCCGTTCTATTTCCTTCGTGTCCCCCGTCCCCCTGCCCCTGCTGCGTACCGTGTGCTCAGCGAGTAACTGAGTTTTAGCTCGGGTGGTGTCGGAAGGGGAGATGCCACAGTGGCTGTACTCGTGTGCATCTCAATGGGGCAGAGAGAGAACAAATGACGCTCTTACGAAGATACAGTGTGTGCTAACTACTTTGTTTATTACAAGAAACTCATTTGAGACATCCATGCTCGCTCTCAGATCTTGCTCATTTAGACTCTAAGAACCGGATTCCTTGAGCCCAAGGACCATGCCCTTTCTGTTCTAGAACAGTCCTCTAGCCCCCTTAGTAATACCACGTACTCCATTCTGATTCAAAGAGCAACAACCCCTTTTTAATACTTGTGCTAGCGCATATATTTGACTCTCGAAGCCTATAAAGGTAGGAATTCTTTTTTTCCCCCTTTACAGAGAAGGCAGTTATTCAGCGAGTAAGTGGTGGAATGGGAACTTGGGCCCAGCTCCTCTGACTCCAAATCCCATGCTCTTTGCCGTATAGTCTTCCCACCTCTTCCTCGCTCCCCACCAGTCCTCTTCCTTCGAGGAACTTTCTAGCTGTAAAGGTGATCACTGCCTCTCACACTGGCTCCACACAGGGGCTGCTCAGCGAACACGGGAGCCTCCAGCCCACTCCTGCCCAGGTCGGTGTTCACCCCGACCTCATCCTTTGGTGTCCGAGGGGAAGCGGGGCTTGCAGCACACTTAAAGAAAAAAGTGGTGATAGCTTCCAGATGAGCTTGTTATTCTAAACTTAACATTCCTTTTGGTACTTAGAATTTCCACTTTCTCCCTTCCACCCTTTCGCATTTATGTAATTAGAAAGCATGCAACAGGCAACTTGTTTGTGTCTCTGGACCGCTCAGGATGAAGGCTGTTCCAGCCCCACGGAGCACATCCTTGCGGAAATACTTTGCAGAGTTTATTTGGACAGGTTCAAAAATAGTCCTTCAACAATACAATCAGATTGAACCACGACAAGTAAAATGTAATTATGGCTTGGTTACATAAAAAAAAAATGTAAACAGTGAGGCTTGGGAAAACTAAAAGCAAATCTACATAGATATCTCCTTCATTCCCAATCTCTGCGTTTCCTCTAAGCATGATTTCAAGACTGCGTCCTGGGATCTTCTGAAATGGATGAGAGGGGATGACACTCAGTTAAGGAGACAGCTCAACAGAGTGCGTTCTGAGGCCATTTCTCAGAACAAACGCCTACTTCTGCATAAGGCGAATGCAGCCTGATAAAGGCTCCTCCAGTGGGTACTTGGAATGCCAAAGCCATTTACCTAAATGAGTTCAAAATACATATTGTTCTGGGCCAAATTATACAGTGTCAAGTTCAGACTGTATGAATTTATATATGTTGGCAGAGCAGGCCACTTTCGGGGCACCACAGCCTTATTCTAGTATCCTGTGCCCAGTTGGGTTCCCATCACTCTCTCCCCAAACCCAACGAATTTCCTTGTATTTGGTTCCAGAAGGGCAGACAAGAGGCAAAGTCAAAGTTTCACAGCCCCACAAGGGAAAGAGCCCCGGAGGACTTGAATTTCTAATGAAACTTAAAGTAGAACAGAATGTGTGCCTTTGCCAACAAGCTGGAACTTTCTGAAGGTTGATTTGAGATGGGGGCAGGGAGTGGGGACAAGACTGAGCACTGTGCTTCGGGCCAGTCTCTGCTAAGAGCTACAAGGCAGGAATACAAAGTGCTCTGGAATTAAAGCAAACAGCCAATGCTTCCTTTGGCTGGCCTTTGCCCGGAATCATTCCCTCACAGAGCAGACCAGTTTCTCAAACACAGAAGTGGCGTTTCAAAGATGCTGGGCAAAGGGACCCTCCACACTTCATGCCCAAGCCAGTAACCAAAGCGAGATAGGGAAGCCTGCTTCCAGTGTCCATTTCCACTCCATAGTCTTCTGACACTACCCAGAGAAGCAGTGGGCACTCTGTGTTTTCTGTTTTCTTTTTTTGGAAAGGGACCTGTTATTCTTCTCTCTGCCTGAATAAAGACAGAAAAATTGGACGGAAATAATAACTTTTAAAGCAAATATGAAGTCAAGAGTAAGGGATGAAACAGGTTGCAAAGGTATTTTTTCTTTTAATGATATGGGTTGTCTTGATCACAGAATGAAGGGGGCAGAGAGAAAAACAGCAGAATGGCTATGGGGAGCCACGGCCGTGACTTCTAGTCCTGGGATCAGGCCCACTTTGGGTTTTAAGGGATTCAAATCAACAAAAAGGCCCAGAGAGCAGAAGAGTCTG